>NC_137541.1:109810021-109822521 GCF_963082525.1 Nesoenas mayeri
CTTTCAACAGACAATTTCCATTGCAGACTTATACAGTGAAGATAAAATTGAGTGGGATATATAAATTGGGTGAATCAAAGATGAAAGGTTGTAATGAAAAGACAATGAAGAAAGATGTGTCTTTTGTAAAAGTCATTAGAATTAAATACTAAACTTTCCCAACTGGCTGTATTTGGCTGTATTGAATTTGACATGTATGCACCCTTACTAGCAAGAGTATTGGATTTATCAGGAAGATCAAAAATCCTAGAGTTTCCTTGTGGAGAGCAGAAGGTGAACAGTCATTTTTCTGAAGAATTCCCTTGGTAGCCTTTGATTCGGACACACTCTTAGCGACCTTGGTGTGTGTTGTGGCCCTGGTCTCTACATGAACAGGCTTGTTATACCTGTGGAAATCAGCTGCCTTGCTATGCAGAATTGGAATGAGCTTTTTAATTATATAAGACTTAAGAATAACTGTTAAAATCATAAATTTTTAACTAAAAGGTTACAAGAGTATAAAACATTATTGACATTGTATTTTGCAGTAAGTACATTTCTTCAGGTGCTTTTGTCATCCTGTCTAGCTTATAAAGACGGCTAATTAGCCAGTTCAGCTCTTCCTTGGCCAGAAACTTTTGAGAGCTAAATTTTTCCTATTACTTTTTTCTAAATATTGCTACTAAATCTTCCAAGAGCAGCTGCTCTGGGCAATCTGTTCTTCCGCTACTCAGGTGGAATGTCCTCTTCCTTGTTCATTTTTATTCCCTATAATTCGGGCACTGGGGTGCTGCGTGATACTGTAAAGGATAAGGTCATTTTTTTTTTCAGTCTTATTTAAGCTTATATGATTGACATTTTTGTTGTATATATGTATGAGGACTTACCCTGCTCCTAAGTTTCAGGTTGCTTTTTTGTATTTGCTGTCTTTTAAGTCTCATAAATACAGCTTCACTGGCCTAATGAATTAAATGTCTTACTTATTCATTATTTATGTCCCCTGTAAGATTTATTATGTTAGCTTCCTACAAGCTTTTTATACACCCTGCATAAGGGACTTTTTTTAATATATAATGGGGCAAGGATTGGAGATGCATTTGAGGATGGAATGACCAAAACTGCTTATATTTTGTTAGATTTTGAGAAATCCAGTTACCAGTATCTTTTAATCCACTGTTGTTCAACGGGCTTGCTTTCTACTGGAGTACTGTGATGGCACTGACACAAGTTCACTGGTGGGTCCTTGCTGAAGCATCAACCCATTGAGAAGCATTGGGAAGGACGAGCTCCAAGTAGAGCCAGCATCATGCCTACTAATGGTTTTCTTCCGTTGGATCAGTTCTGAATTTCTCTAACCTACATATCACGACAGGCAGTCTGCTTAACTGCTTTTTTGATTACTGAACCCTAGCTTCTTTCTCTACTTTTTTTTCCTTTAAGAAGTAGATTTGGCTGGCATTTAAAATTGTGTATTCAAGACAAGGCTTGAAGCAGAGAACATAATTTTGCAGTTTCAAGATGGGTTTATTTGGTATCTGATGAAAAATAATGTGGTTCCTCAGGAAGAGGATGAAATTCAGTTAGCAGAGGTTGTGAGCACAGGTAAGTTATTTACGGGAAAAGTGAGTCTTTGCAATTAATTTTTTAAGTTACTAGAAAAATTAACATACGTTCCATTGTGATTGGGCTACTTCTTACGGATGTGTAGGTAAATGGTGCAGATACTTATTCTAATGCCAGTGTTGGCAATAAATGCCGAAATCTACAGTTTTTCCTTTTGACTAGAATTTTGGTAGACATCAGATCTTTCTATTAGGAGTGCTTTATCTAGTGAAGTTCACCTCTTTGAATGGAAACTGGTAATTTTTTATAGCAATACCACAGTTTTGTCTGACCTGTCCAGTTTGATCAAATGTTTTTACAAACAAGGCACCATGATCAGGAAGCATCTGGCTGAAATTCAAGTTGAGATGTCACTAGTTCTAGCTGTGAAGTTTCTGAAATGTCTGTCCTGTTCCAGAAATTCTGTTCCCCTCTTTGCTGTTGTTATGGGTTGTCTTTTTAGGGCAGTGCTGTAGCTGTCAACACAGATGTACGGAAGAGGGGAGGAACTCTCGTGAGGAAGCTCCTTGCTTTTCTGCACTTGGAGGGCATACTCTCTCAATGTTTTTGCTAGGTGGTTTCCCACTTTTAAACATATACATGAGTGCGTAGCTTTATACTGCAGTACCCATATGTTCTCCCTGATACTAGGAAGGAGGGAGATGTCTCTGATAAGGTTTCTTAACTCTAAGGTTTATTCCTTTATGGTAAGAAGGTTTGTCTACTGTCATTGTACTTCTCGTTTAGGCATCTCACGTTCAGAGCTGTAGATTTTAGATTCATTGATTACACATTTTAACTTCCCTTGGGGGACAGAGAGTCCAGTATTTTAAGCATCTGATATCCAATTTCATCAGATATGTTGAACTTCTCAGAAAGATTTTTGATGCCATCATCGGAGAAGTTAAATATCTTTCTAATGAAAGTCTAATCATTACACTGCTACTCTGAAGCAAAAGTGAGAAAATTCTTTAAAAAAGGAGTTTATTAAAACCCCAAAATGAACAAAATATTTCTCTGACCAGCAGATCATTGTTAAGGGGGGTTTTCCCTGGAGTGTTCCATGTCTTCCTGTCACAACCAGCTGCTTCTCTTTTGTCCTAGAGACAAAATATCCCTTGCTCTTGGAGATGCTCATGCTATTAATAACCATAACACATTCCTATTCCAGTGTACCTTCCAGAATTTACTCAGAAATGTGGCAAAGTAGATGCATGGTTTTTCTGTGAGGTTTGCTGTCACTTAAAAGCTGCTTCTGAGCTTCCTACAGACTTTTGTCTGGAAGATCTGTCATCACAAGTTCTCTTGCATTGCCACTCTGGAACCTCAGAAATTACTTTTTGTCTTTTCCACTGCATTTGGTAAAATAACATTTAATTTTTAAAGAAATACTTTACATGCTTTAGTGTTTGTGTGCCAGGGCAAAGAAGCAGCAGGCACTTCATCTGTGTGTATTATTTTTAAGAGTCTATGGTAAAGTTTGAAAGATTAAATTTAAGATTTCTTCACTTGTTGAATGTGAACATTCAGAACTCCTAATATAACCAGATAGTTCTGCCCAGATAGCTGTCTATGTGTATGTCTAAGGCAAAAAAAACAAACTTAATTCTAGCCCCTAAGGGAAGGGCTAATCTTTAGAACACTTCTTTCCTTTCTTCTTCTTTTTTTTTTTCTTTTTAAATGATGATGCTAGAATATCTAGGACCTCACTGCTTTAGTAACATTTCCTTCCCCTAACTTTACAGAAGGGGAGCTGAAGTTACTGGGAGGCTGAGAGAGATGCACCTAATGGTTTGCAGGTCTTTGCAGAAATGGAGGTAGAAAACAGGTCTTCTCTGTCCTTGTCTAATGCTTAAATACTAACCGTTCCTTTTCTGTTAGAGAATGAAACTGCAGGAAGATCACTTTTTGCCACTTCTGTGAATGTGTCCCATTTCACATTTTCACCTGGGTTCAGCAGAGTTCTTGGTGTCCAGGGTTTCTCTCATCTCCGTCAGAGCCATAGCTTGCCAGAGTGTACTCTCCGAGATGAAAAATACTGCAGTCACCATTTTGCTTGCTTTGTAATTTGAGTTCTTTCAGAGCCAATTATTGCATAGGTTGCTACCATGATTCGATACCTTTTGCAAGAAACCTAATGTTTTTCTTTAGACAAATATTTCTTTCAGCTACATGCAAAAATAATCTTTCCCGTTAGAGAATTCAGTTATTGTTTGTCACCGATCAAGATTTAATCCATTGAAAATTATTGTTTAAGGCAGTCTGTATTCTTAAAAAGACAAGTTGTTGGGGTTTTTTTAACAGTTTGCAGACAAACAGTTTTCATTTAGTCGGGATACCTTGCTTGGAAGTATCCATTCTTCGTATGCTTTGTTTTAAATTTATTTCTTGGATCTTCATCTAAATATCTGTGGTTAGGATAACTGACAGGGCAAGGAAGAATTTTAATAATACCCTGACAGTTTCATTTGTGTGATGATAACTCAGTAATAATCAGCTTGGACTCCTTTTTCTTGTGAGAAACAAGGAGACACCATTCAAATAATAAGCAGAGAAACTGGAAAAAGGGCAGCTTCACTCATGCTCCATCCTCACTTCATGTCAAGTCACCAGCTGATCATTTCCAGAGCTGCGATTACACACAGAATTGTTAACATTGATGAACTACATATAGGAAGTTCCACTGCTCATATCATGAGAGTCTAGTTACAGTAAATCGTGGTGGTGGGAATTTCTGGTTTTCTTTTTATTTTTTTTTAAACTGTGTTATGTGGGAAGCACCTGTGAAGATAACACATAATCCCTTGTATCTGTACTAGGAAACAATATGACAACAAAAGGACTATACAGATTACAGTTATTAATGAGCTACAGAGCTATCTCTGTCACAACTATTAAATTAATTACAGTTTAGTTGCATGTTTGGGGTGTCCCATGGAAATGAATGGGTGATTTATATCATTCACATCATGTTATTAGAGGATCGTTTTTTAATTGGCAAGTGTGTTTACTTTTTTGTGTGGTATTAAGTAGCTTCAGTAACTGGGACATAACTTGCTCAGACAATTTTTGAAGTATTTGAGAATCTTCAGAATAACCCTCCAGACTATTGTATGCTTTTTTTCTGAACTTTACTCAGCACCTCTTGAATGAAAATTCACTGGGGCTGGTGTTTGACCTACACCTCTTCTGGAACATACACACACACATTATTGACCTCACTCATCAGAGCAGCTAACAAAATCAAAACCTGAAGTTTTTTTTTTTTTGCTTGTTTTTAGGTGGGCTAATTCCTCTTATTTGTGGATAATGTCAGGGCTGGTGTCTTTCTCTCTTCTTGTTTGGACTTGGCAGTTGAAGGATGCAGGACAGAATCTCTGTTTTTTTCCAAAGCAGTCTACAAAATTCACATCAGTAACAATCAGTTTTAAACATACATCATGGGGTGAAACCTGTCTCACCCAGAACACTGTTGGACTTGTAGACGGCGCCAGAGCTGTGTCTACGGAAGATCGCATTGAAAAATAGAGCGCATCAAAATTTGTGTACCTACTGATGCCAGTACTGCTTTCAGTGCTGAAGAATCCATTTTGAGTTACAGAGAAGGAGATTGAAAATAACCTATGTTTTGCCCAGAAAGGAAAGCATATGGGGATCAGTTCTGCTTAACATTGACTGTTTGTGGAAGGAGCAGATGGCAGCATAATAAGCTGTTTGGAGCTATGTCTGTTACCTGAAGTGCTGCCATTGATTCGAACCTAGGGTACTAAACTTGCCTTATAAGTCATTGAGATGTGCCTTTGTACACAACTGATCTTAACATTTCAGTGCCAGCCACCAAAAAGATGCTTTCCTTTTCTTTGTCATCTGCATAATGCGACTTTTCTTTAGCACTGAGAGCCATTCTATAGAAGTCTGAGAGCTGCTTCAGAGATATGAGATCAAGACTTGCATTGATAAAGCTGATCATATACACTGCTACAGACAGGTGGGGGCTTCTATAACCTGTTGGGGACAATTTGTCTAACCAAAACAGAGGAGGAAAGATCTTATTTAATGGAAGAGTCACCTGTGTACATCCTCGTTCCAGAGTAAGTTAAGCAAGTTAAATAAACTGTATTGAAAGTCTCTTTGCATTTCCAGCTGAAGCAGTAATCTTGCATAGTCTGAGAAGTTTCAGGAGTTGCTTGTTTTTATTGTCAGTGCCACAGAGATGGGGACTTCAGTCAGACTCTAACAATTCTGATCTTAGAGTAAAATGTTTCAGGGTTCGTGATGAGTAGCTGAAGCATTTTCATATCTCAGTCTGTTTTCCTTATTGTCTTAACTTTTAAGAAAAATCAAGATCAACAAGAAGGAACATTGACTCAAAGTCCTTTATAATTTACTGAAATGCCAAATTTGCTTTAGGGAAAATGGTATTCTCTGTAGCAGATACTTCTTCATATTATTTAACTACTTGAGCTCAAGAATAATTCATTAAAAACTGAGAAACTACGCTTTGAAAGTGGAAACATAGATTTTCATATTTCTTACTCCCTTGCTAAAACCTAGAATTGAGAGAATGAATCTTCAAGTCTTGAGAAACAGGAATATGGTAATTCAAAGCAGTATGTTTAGTTCCTTCTCTGTAAATGATAGTGGTTTTTTTGTTAGCACATGCATGCTTTCACATCTAAAACATGTTTAGATAAGCTTGTTTGCTTGTGTATCTAGCCTATTTATAGTGGTGTTTATTTACTAATAAACCACTTTTTAAATGCTGTACTTGTGCTTGTTGAATGATAATCAAGATTCTGTTAAAAAAAGGCTTTCACAAATATTAGTAAATTATTTTGCTGAAAAAATGCAATGTTATCCATTTCATAACAAAATCATAATTTAAATAAATATGTATAAGTTGCTTACACAGACTGCACTTTCAGAGTGTATGCTTCTGGATAGCTGACAAGTGCCAAATGTTTGTGTAAAGTGTATCAATCAATCGAGAAAAGATTTTATTCCTAAAAAAAGTAAATAAAAAACAAGGTTGCAGCTACAGAGCTAGATTTAAATAATTTAAATAAACAGAAATATCTTTCAAATTGAAGCTTCTTAGCCTTGCTACAATCTAGATTGTGAGAACAATACTTGTTCTAGGAGCTTTTTCCATTGTTATCCATAGCATCCTGCATCTGAGCATCAGAAGTGGCATCCTTGATTTTTGCAAGCAGACAGAAGACTCAAAATGTGCCTCAGATAAATAATGAGGGATAAAACTTTGCTTTTCCTTGGCAATACACAGCCATTCTTGAACATATCAGCAGATTGCGTGAAATGGTAAAAAAGCAGCCTTATACCTCGTCTGCAGAGGCCTCTAGTAACCTCAGGCCTCTAGTAGGGGCCTCTCTCTCTTTGCCGTGAAGTAGGACTGCAGCCCATAGATTTGTGGTTCTGATCTGGGAGCTACCTTACGCAGATCCTTCCCCTGCAGGCAGAATTTATTCTTAGTAAAGCAGCTTCATGTAATCTTCTTGGTTGGGCCCTGCATAGTTGATTTGGTTTCTGGCTGTGAGAACTCGGAGGGTCCTGAGAAATACAGGATGATTTGCATTCTCCATGAGGTGCGGTTCTGCATGAAGTTCTCCAGAAGAGGCTTCATATGCAAATTTCAGCTCTACTACTAATGTAACTACTCCTACATTGGTACAGTCCTAAAATTGCATTTGGCCCTTCGAAGGCAACTGCAAAGCTGATGTGGCCCCCAGTGAAAAAGAGTTTGATGCACCTGGTATTTTATGTGCTCATTACATGAGGATGCTTATGGGTTCAAAGTCTGTTGGGGCAGAGCTTGGGACTACTGAAGTGTGGTCAGATCCATATTGTCAGCAGGAACAGTCTGGGCACATCACCTTTTGAGCCATGCCCATGCCCCATCTCTGTCTTAGATATTCAGTTGTCACGGCCCAAAACTCAGTCAGCAAACATTAAAAATTTAGTAATATAGACAGTAACATTTCAGTGCTCGAGCTTGGTAACCAGCCCTGTTTTGTTTAGCAGGGAAGAGATGACCAAAGGGACCACCTCGATGGCATTTCCTAGTATGGGAGTTAACCATCTCATGTGATCCTGTTTATCAATTTAATATTTTTTCTGTATGAAAACCAGCTATTTATTCATTTCATTATTCATTTTGAGGGTTGTTTCTGGACTCGTCTTGGAATCTGAACAAAATTTGTATAAAATATTTTTTTTTATTTTAAAACTTCTCATTTATATTTATTGTTTGCTCCTGCATTTATATTATCATGTGTTCATATATATGTGCAGATATACATATGTGTAGTGCTTAGACATGTATGCAGGTAGTGTCTGGTCTTGTTCACAGAATCACAGAATGTTAGGGTCTGGAAGAGACCTCAAAAGATCATCTAGTCCAATCCCCCTGCTGGAGCAGGAACACCTAGATGAGATTACACAGGAAGGTGTCCAGGCAGGTTTTTAATGTCTCCAGAGTAGGAGACTCCACAGCTCCCCTGGGCAGCCTGTTCCAGTGCTCTGTCACCCTCACTGAGAAGAAGTTTCTTCTCAAATTTAAGTGGAACCTTTTGTGTTCCAGTTTGTACCCACTGCCCCTTGTCCTATCATTGTTTGCCACTGAGAAGAGCCTGGCTCCATCCTCGTGACACTCACCCTTTATATATCTGTAAACATTAATGAGGTCACCCCTCAGTCTCCTCTTCTCCAAGCTAAAGAGACCCAGCTCCCTCAGCCTTTCCTCATTAAGGGAGATGCTCCACTCCCTTAATCGTCTTTGTTGCCCTGCGCTGGACTCTCTCCAGCAGTTCCCTGTCCTTGAACTGAGGGGCCCAGACCTGGACACAATATTCCAGGTGTGGTCTCACTAGGCCAGAGTAGAGGGGAAGGAGAACCTCTCTCGACCTACTAACCACCCCCCTTCAAATGCACCCCAGGATGCCATTGGCCTTCCTGGCCACAAGGGCACAGTGCTGGCTTATGGTCATCTGTTGTCCACCAGGATGCCCACGTCCCTTTCCCCTACACTGCTCTCTAACAGGTCATTCCCCAACCTATACTGGAACCTGGGGTTGTTCTTGCCCAATTGAAAGACTCTACACTTTTCCTTGTTACATTTCATTAAATTTTTCCCTGCCCAACTCTCCAGCCTGTCCAGGTCTCGCTGGATGGCAGCACAGCCTGCTGGTGTGTCAGCCACTCCTCCCTGCTTCCTGTCATCAGCAAACTCGCTGACACTGCACTCTATTCCCTCATCCAAATCACAAAGTTTTATGTGCTTGTCTCTTGTATAATTGTATTAAATGTTAGTAATATCAAAAATTAGTCAGAATCATCTTGATGCTGAAAATTTTCAGACTAAAGAATGCTTTGAAGCAACATGCGTATGCTGAGGGTATGTGAGGCAAGTGATTCCCCTGCCCCCAAAAAAGGGTGATTCTTATTTAAGATGTGTGTTCTCTCTGCCAGGTCTTATTGTGCTGCTCAGGTAACTTGAGTATCTGGTGCAAGGCAGAGCTCAAACCCAAAACTAGAAGCTGGGGAACATACTGTCTTCCCTTGCTTGCAGTAGCTAGTTTGGCTTATTCACATCAGCTACCGTACAGTTCGCTCTTTTGCTTTGTGCCCGCTGTTGATCACACAGGGAAGCAGATTTTGGGGTTTTGTTTTCTACCAGATTAGAAAAGTAAGTGATTTTTTTGCTGGACTAGGGAGCTGAATTTGTTTTACCGTGCGCTCGGGTGAGCAGTAGGGCACACACGAGACCAGGAACAGGGGAGAGGGGTTGCATACGTGTCACTAAAATGAGAAACTGTTTGTTAAACACAGATGACACTCAGTCTTTCTGTTTAAAAAAAACCCGCAACATATCTCTGAGGAAGAGAATAAGGGTTTATTTCATTATCTTTGCTTACACTGACAGCTTTAGGTAGAGGTGGTCCACTACCATTAGTGGTCCAACAACGTCATCCTTCCATTCCTCAAGAACTCTACAGGTAAATACGGCCTGGTCTTCTGGCCCCTGCTCTTCATCTTGTGCCTGTGCCATATTCCTTGAGGCATCATCTCATGCATCCTCAAAACAGAACAGTTCCAGCTTGAGAACCTCCCCAGTTCTAGATAATTAATTCAGTGTCTTTGTTATGGCCAGAAATATTTTGCTTATTAAATTTCCTTCCTTTTCTATTTTGCCATGTTCATGCCTTCTAAATCTTGTTACTAGCCAGCTACTTATTCTCCAGGGTTTCTTAATTAAAATATTTAGTAATAGTATTGCTAAGTTTCACCCTGGAGGTGTTCTGTTAACCCCTTCATTCAGTCTGGTGTCCCTTGTCAGCAGGTGTCGTCATCTGTTCTTCACCCGGTTCCTCACCCACTTTTCTGTTCTTTTGCTGGCACTGCAGTCCAGAGTTGGCTTTTTATAATTAAATCCTCTGTAATGTTCTCACTAATTGCTAATAGCACTTAAACCAGCAAAAGTTCTTGTCATTTCAGTTACTTAATGGGAAAAAAAAAAATCTCATAATGAACAAGAATATGTAGCCTTCTGCTGTGTTTTTCTTTTCCCATTGACCCCTGCATGTATATGGAAAAACCTCTTCTTTTGTCATACAGTCCACGTTAACATAAGTACTAGGGAAAATTTCATCGTATCCAAATCCTGCCACATTTGTTTCAGTTTCCTTTTACTTCTTTAATGGACTCTGTGAGTCACCATCACTAAAAAAAAACAAATATTGCTTGAAGGGGTGGACAGTTTGGAGGGTTAAGAAGGAAACCACACACATGCCTCCCCCCCACACCCCTCCCCATTTAGTTTATAACCAGTGCTGCTGTCAGGAAGGATGGTGACCAACCATCTCATGTTTTTAATGAAATTGGGTGTAAGTTTTCAAAAAATGATTGTATGCTAAAGCATAAAGGCAGCAATTTAGAGGTACTTTTATTTCACCTTCTTTGGTTTATGTGAAGTAGTTATTTTAGGTGCACAATTTATTTCAGCCTATTCGACATAGACCAGCACTGTGTTTTAACTAGGTTTTGTGATGCACGAGAAGAGCAGGCTTCAGTGTACATCAGCATTGGTATGAGGTGAGGGGTACACGCACTGTGAGTATTTAGTGTAACATCAATTCACCCTTTGCGAGCTCCTTCCATACAGGAGTGTCTGCCTTCAGAATCTGATGGCAAATAGGGGCTGTGTGAACCTGGTGTGGTACAACCTCCCTGGTTTTACAAAAGAGTATGTGAGGTGTGTAAAACATGGTCTTACACTTCAGTTTATTGCCTTGAAATCACTGTAGCGTGGAGAGCATTTGGATATATAAACATCCACAAAGCTGAGCTGTGCCCTCTTTTTGAAAATAGAAATTGCTGCACATAAGAGACATGATGGAAAATGTGTACAAGTCTATACAATCTTCCAGCAGTAGATTGAGACCAGTGGCACTTCCCCGAAAAAAATAAATTACCCGAAATTTGCAGCACATTCATATTCAATTTCATCACAGCAGATGCTCATTAGTATGTTGTTATTAATTGGTATTCACTTTAGGTTTTGTTTAAAATGAAGATAATAATTAGGTTTTAATTACTGCATCTTTCTAAGGGGGGAGGGGAGGAAATGCCTCTCAAAGCACTGAAGTATTTCCTGTACGATTTGCTCGGTTACGTCTGAGCTTTGAAAGAGTCTCTGAGACACATTTTTCTGCCAAGAGCCTTCTTTTCTATTTCTTTTCCTTTCTTTCCTGGTTTTAAAGTATTAAGAATTAGTTCTAAAGGATTTGTTTGATGGACATACTGAATCATATCACAGTAGTAAGAGCCACTGTTCTTTCTAATCAAATTACCAAAAAGGCTTTTCACAAAAGTAACTCTCTCAAGCAGCTGATTAATGAAGTGGTGCCACTGTTTTGTATTATAATTAATTGAAGTAATACAAATAACTTCTGTAGCCTGTGGAAATTATCTCCTTTGCAAAGCAATCTAGCAGAGTTAGCAAACTGAAGGGGGATTTTTTGTGTGTGTTTTTAAATGTCTTAATGCCATCATCATCCATAAAACCATAGGTGACACAACTGATAACAGTACATGACAAAGAATAAAAATTAACAACATCCCAGAGTGGGCTTGAAAAAAGGGGAGTCAGGTGCAGAAGAAAGGAAAAGGGCAGAAAAAAAATGAGAAAGCAGAAAAGATTTAAAGGGTCGTGAGTGTGGTGGAGCTATAGAGAAGTATAGGAGTTTGGGAGATGCCAAAGGGTAAACAGAAAAGTTCAAACTACTTTAGAGGAACATCATAGAATCACAGAATACGAGGTTGGAAGGGACCAAAAAAAATCACCTAGTCCAACCTGTTTTGGGAAAAGCACAGTCTAGACAAGAGGACCCAGCACCCTGTCCAGATGAATCTTACAAGTTTCCAATGTTGGGGAATCCACCACTTCCCTCGGGAGATTATTTCAATGACTGATCGTTCTCGTCGTGAAAAATTTCCCTCTTGTGTCCAATCACAATCTCCCCAGGAGTAACTTGTACCTGTTACCCCTCATCTGTTACATGTGACTCCTTGTAAAAAGGGAGTCTCCATCTTCTTTGTAGCCACCCTTTAAATACTGGAACATGGTGATGAGATCTCCCCTAAACCTTTTTGTCTTAAGATTGAACAAACCCAATTCTCTCAGCCTTTCCTCATAGGGTGGCTTGCTAGTCCTTTGATCATCTTCCTGGCCCTTCTCTGAACCCTCTCCAGCCCGTCCACATCTTTTTTGCATAGTGGAGTCCAAAACTGAACACAGTATTCCAGATGTGGCCTGACAAGCACTGAGTAGAGCAGGATGATGACTTCTTTGTTTCTGCTGGTAAATCACCATCCTGCTGCCTCTGCTGCTGGCAAGTCACCAC
>NC_137541.1:109827521-109860021 GCF_963082525.1 Nesoenas mayeri
CGTTAGGAGGATTATTTTTCTTCTTCTTCAAAATACCATAACATTTCTGAACTGAAACATTTCTAAGCTGTAATGGGTTCATGGGTCTTGTGCAGCTGCACTATTTTCAAGCTGACAGAAGGGTATTTCTGAAGGTGGGCTGGTGCTTGGCCAACCTGGAATTCTCAATAAAGCCACGTGCAGGTCCCACCAATCTTACTTTATCGATCTCTTGCCTGATATAAGGATATAAGAGTAGAAGAAGCTTCTTGGGTGATGACATCCAGTCCCTTGCTGCTGCAGACCACCACATCTTTAAGGACTGCAAGTTTATGGCACTTCATTTTGAAACTTGTGGGTGGTTCCTCCCCTTTTGCTGCTGTTCAAGATGTGTTTCGGACCCTCAGTCTATGATGACTGAAAATTCTCTATTATTTTCCCATTCTAACTTCTTTGTGTCCTTTTACAACATGTTTCTTTCTTTCCTTTCCCTGATGTTTTCTGCCGTGCTTTTGGAACAGTGGTAACTTCTCTGTTTTGTTTAAATCTAAGCCAGAGAAACTCCCAACTTTCTTTAGGAGGAATTGGTCTCTGCTGCATGATCTTTCCTCTTAGCACTTTTGTGTGCAGTCTTTTCTAGGTTGAATTAAACTTTGAGTGTGAGAAACTAGAAATGACATGCTATTTTAGATGATGTTTATCCAGTGTCTTGTACACTGGACCTGTATGTTTGCTGATGCTTCCTTGAGTCACCTGTGCCCTGCTCATAGTTGTATCATTAACTTGTAGTTAAGTAATTATAGAAATCTTGAGGTTTGGTTTTTTTTTTCCCTCCTCTCATTTCAGAATCGTGAGTTCATATCTCATGTTTATGGCATTTTGTTTTACTTTGATTTTCCTGGTTTCGTTCATTTGGACTCTTTATTTGTAATTTTAGACTTCAAGGTTATTTAATTATCTCTGAAAAACAGTATGGTGGCTTCTGCATTCACATTATTTCCCACCTGCCTTAATCGGAAAATGTTTCTTGGACCCTCACTGCTAATTGGAGAAACTTCAATAAAATTAGTTTCTAGAGTAATTGTCAAGGAATTGTAAGAACTCTGCTAGGATCTTCTGTGCTCTTGGACAATTTACCTTTCAGCATGGTGTATTTTTCTCTTTTTTCTTAGCTACTTGAAAGTTATTGTAGAATCTTTACCTAGCCGGTGATTTCAGTCCTGGTGCTGCAACAGGTGTTAAGGCCAGATAAATTAGATCTGTTAGTTGTCCTTTGAAAATTGCTTCTCTTCAAAGAGATGAACTAGATGAGTTTAGTAAACGTACGTACAATTCCGTCCCATTTTTCAGATGGACAGAGGACATCTTTGTATTTCTCTAAAATACATGCAGAACTTGAGAATGATTGCTTATGGCTATTTGGGTCACCTTTTTATTTTATAGATACTGGTTTCTGTTTTCAAGTAATATATGTTACTGATTTGATATGCTTGATGTAAAACTCTCTAGGATCGAAATAATTTTCATATGCCAATTTTGTTGCAGTTCTGAAATGGAAGATTAGTGAACATAACACAAAGCTCATGTTTATTTTGCTTGGAAGCCAAAAAATTTTGTTTCCATGCCATCATTCACAAGCCATTCTGTCCTTGACCTGTGATCAGTATCATTGCTTTTATCAAAAATTGTGGCAAAATTTTAATGTAGATTTTGTACATCTTTGGTATTTTCAGTCTCTTCTTTACTTTTTATGTGAGTAAGCCACTTATTTACTGTTGTTTTGGTTTTGAGAGTTTTTTTGCTTATTTTTGGGACATTTTTTCCAAAGTCTGAGTTGGATGGACTTCTGTTGATTCTACCCTTCTTTGTCATTTTTCCTGAATTTTTAAAGACCAGTTTTTCTTCTTTCTTGTAGATTCTGTTTATTCTTAGTAGTAGCTTTAGGTGTTAGGCATTTTGGAGCATTATTTGATTAAAAGAAAGAATTTTTGATGGCTAGAGATTCAAAATATAAATGTGTTTTCCACTGTAGTTTGAAGGAATTCATGTCCTCTCTCATTCATAACCTTGAGATTTCACTACTAGTACACTTGCATTTTCTGTACTTGCCTCTTCAAAGTGCAGAATCTTAGTTACCAAACAGGTTTTATTTGTTCAGCTATTTATACTGAAGGTCCATACCATTTGTTGAAATTGAATCTAAAATAATAATTTTTAAATAAGTGGGAGTTCAAAAAGACATCCAAGCTGTTCTCTTTTCCTACAAGAGGATCAATACTAAAGCCTATTTTTTTAAAGAAAGGCTAAATTCAAAAATCCTCTGGTGATGCAGGTTCTACCACTTGTCAAGTTTTACAGCCAGTTTCTGTTGATGCTTCACTGTACTTAGAGAGCTCTTTGTATCTAAGATGAATTTTGCTTTCTGAGGTTTATCTGTGCACATGGGTAATAGACTATTCTCTTAGAGAGTTTTACATATATAAAACTTGTATGCTGTCTTCTGTGTCTTTCAACTACTAACTTGAAATTTTTTGAGGAACAGGGAGACAGTTTTCCACTTCTCTGCAGGTTTGTTTTCGTTTGTGTGGCTTTTTTGATGTTGTTTTTTGGTTGGTTGGTTTAGGTTTTTGTTTTGTTTTGGGGTTTTCAATAGACCTTCAGTACATCAGGTCTATTAGAGTGGAATACAGCAGAAAGATAATTAACGTGTTTTGCAGCCTGTTCTTCTGCTTATTTATACAAGTATGGTGTTTGCAACATCTGCAGCAGCATTGTTCGCTCATGCTTCATTTGTGATCTCCTGTAATCATTATATACTGTTGTTGGTCCATCTTTTCCCTGGAAGAATAAAAAAATAAAGCACCATGTAGACCAACCAGCGTATTGTTTCAGTGGCTGGTGAAGTTAGCTGCCATTTATACCATCCAGGATTATAGTCCTATCATTAATAGTAGCATTTATCCTCCAAACAAATATTTCAATCCATCTGGAAGTTTAGGTCTGTCATGGTGATATGGTTTAATATGTTAACATTCTGATACAGTGCAAGGTTCTTAGTTGTCATACTACTCAAAGTGAAATTCTGTAATTCCTTTGCTGTCTTTGTAAATTGGGAATTATTGCACAGTTAGTATTGGGTCAAAAAGCAATTTAATTTTCCATATCACTATTCTAAACCCCCTAATTTACAGATACCGATATTACTGTAAAGGCTGTTTGTCCTGCTTTTTTTTTAATCAGGAGGGGAATAAGTGCTCCGTTGTGACTAGTAACATACTCAAAATGTTTTAGCACTTTCTTACACTTAGCTTTTCAAAGCTGGATTGTGGGTTTAGTCAGACATTGCTACTTAAGTGAACAGTCGAAGAAGTGAGAAGTGGCAGGAATAGCGAAGTAGTAGCATCTTCTGTTCATCTGGATGAAAAAAGGATAGGTAAACTATCAGTGATTTTAAATACATGATGTTTAAATACAGGAGTATGCTCACTCTGTACGCCTTAACTTCAGAAATGGAAACCAATGTATTTTTATGGCTGTGTCATCAGGAGATCAAAATAGAGTGTAGTAAGCTTTATATCATTATTCCATTCAATGGTATTGTTAAATATTCAAAGATATTACTGTTTTCATTTTGCTTCTACAGTAAAATGAAAACCTTTAAAAAATGAAGATAAATGTAGCCCACATAAAGTCAGAACAACTGCTCTGCCTCACGCAGGTGTCTCTAGTTCAGTTCCCCCTCCTGGCATCAAATAGAAGCCTTCATGGGAGATGAGGATGCTGCAGCCTCCTGATTCACAATGGCTGCAGCATTATTCCAAAAGCCTTAATATCACTCAGGTTGTTGGCGGTGCTGCAATTTTTTTTAGAGAAATAAGATTCTAGTCACAGGATTTTTTTCTGTTCCATACCGTAGAATGGGGCTGAAAGCCACCACCTTTTCACCATCCCATTTCTAAGAGAGGGAAGGTCTCAAATGTTGTTTGCAAGGCATTGAAGTGTTTCAGGGCCAGAAATTGCAAAGATGCTGTGGTATATTCTTTCACAGAATATTTTCAGTTATTGAGCCCGTGGTTACTAGATTCTGAAAAGTCTGGCTATATCCATTGAATGGGTAAGCAGGAGAAAGTGAGGGTGAGAGGAAGGTAACTTTGGGAAGAGTGGTTAAATGTTTCTGTTTGTTAGGAAGACTTACATCTTCAAAGTATATGCTATGGTCTGGAAACAGAATACCATTGTTTCAATCATATGCTTATAGACTGTCATTTTATAAAACCAAATGCATATTCAGATGGTAATTTCACACTTCTATCACAGCTTCGTGTGTGCCTCACTCCACCTTTCCGCACAAACACCAGAAGTGTGCCTAGTTTACTTCATTGATGAATAAACTGCAAAATTATGTTGGGGAAAAAAATGAAACTCTTCTGGGCTGTGTGACCTAAACATTAAAAACAAAAATAAAATAAAATTCAGCTCTGAAGATTTGTGTGAATCCTGTCATTTCAGTGCTGGGTGTTTTTCCCCAGTGTGTTCATAACTTAGTGTGCCAGGTAGCAGGTAGAAGTGCTTGCTTGTTTGTTTTTTAATGGAAGATTTTTTGGTAACTCTTTGAAAGAAGACAGTTTATAATGGAGATGTTGGTAGAGCTGCCTGTCAGTGTGGATTAGTGCGTGTCCTCGTGTCGGCTGCTGGCAATGGTGAGGCTGAGGGAAACACAGACCAAGGGCAGGTGGGGCTGCAAGGACAGGCCTGAGCAAGGAGATGTTCCTGCCCTGAGGTTCGGCCTGGGTGGGGGTTCAGTCAGATTCGGGGAGGAGAGCAGATGTGAGATGGAGCTGGGAGGATTGTGCTGTGTGTGAAACTAGTGTAATGAAACGGAGACTTCTAGCATCGGAAATACTGGCCAAATGTTTATCAATATACAGGCAGGAAGAATACAAAAAAGTACTTGTGATAAATAAGAAAGGGGATATAGTTAACTATGTGCACTTTCCAGGGGAAGATTAGGAGAAATCATATAAATAAGCAAAGTGCATATGTGCATGCGGATTTATTTTTAAGATGGCAACAGCTGAAACTGGGCGTATCTCTTTGGGAAGCATGCAGTTTGGTAAACAAAGCGTTTCTGTTTGCGTCACATCTCTAGACGCTATCGCTAAGGCTGCAGTTCACTATAGTGATCTTTACATCCAAGCAAACAAATGCTCCTCTGCACATTTGCTGTCAAGTACTTTGTCTCCCAATCATGTTGTTTTGAAGAGATTGTAAAATACTAATTTTCAAGAATTTAATCTTTGAGTATATCTTCAAAACCACTTGTTCATTTTTCCTTAATGTGTTGTTTTGAAGAGGAAGATTTCTGAACTTTTTTTTTTAAATCTGAGTCACCGTTTCTTGAGTATGTTTAAATCTCACTAGCTTTTTTGAAAGCAAAAACTGTTGAAAATCATTCATTGTAGGCTTTTTAACCATTTTGAAGTAATGTATAGGCAGCTAGCTGGTCTTTAAATCTTAAGTCATCCTCCCTTAATGATCAAGCTTTTTTTTGATTGCCAGTTGGCCATTTTTAATATCTTAGGTGTAACTTTTTTTCTTCATTCTATTTCTGTGTGATCTTTTTGTTAAACCTACAAAATCTGAGTAAACCATATGACACTGTACTTTTCTATAACTCTTTCTCTGAACACAAAACTCAAATGGGCTGTGACACATCTCTTGGAGTTATGAATTGTTATGAATTATTTTCTCTGCTTGTGAATGAAATAAGTGGAAATAATGAGTTACAGCAATGGTTTTGATTAATGAAGACTTTTTTCCTTGCACATTGTAGTAATGTTGCAGGTGGGATGGAGTAGTGGCTTAAATAACTTCTGACTCCTCGTGAATTGGAATAGTTATCTGACTTCTTCAAATAATTATCCTGCTGCTAGTGTTAGAATTTTTTTTCTGTATGTGGGAAAAGGTGAACAGTAACATCTTCTCTTTTGCACATCAGGATTTTCTTCCTACTTAGGTACATAGATACCTGCCAACTTGTTCCAGCCCCTGTAGCGGTGTTGTCTATCTGATGTCATCTGCCTCCCCCATCAGTTCTCCTATGAGTTTCTCTAAACAGAAGATACTTTGTAAAGCTGTTTTTTCTTCACTGTTTTTTTTTTTATCTACAACTCTGAAATTTTTCTCATAGAGACCTTTTATCTTTCTGGTTCTGTCTCTGTTGATCAAGCTTGGGGTTGTTTTTTGACGGAGGGCAATTCTGTTGTTGCCAAATGCAAGTCAGAAGTGACAAGGCTTCTTTTACAGAGTACTGCTTCTCACAGCAGCAAGCTCCTTTCTCTAGGGGAAAGTGCAAGACTAGCATGTTTTTCATGTTAGCAGGCCCTTAAGTTGGATGGATCTGGCAGCGTACTAAAAAAAAGAAATATTCCTGCCTTTTAGATACCAGCCTTCTGACATGGATGCTAATTTTTTAAAAGTTATTTTAATACAAATTGGAAACATAAACATAAACAATTTAACTCTGTATAATCCATTCGGTATACATGTGCCTAGACATCAGAAGGGTAATGTAAAGCTAAGGCTTTAAAGAGATTTAAAAAAAGATACAATTATCTGTATGATTTTTAAGTCTCATAAGAAATGTATTTTAGAACTTGCCAGTGATGGCTCATAATCACTTTGATATTTTGAGGAAAATGGTAGCTTTAAACAGATGATACAGAATTTATTTTTAAAAATGTATTGTGCTTATACAGTTGATGGCTTTTATTTCCATAATGTTTTTTACTACATAATTATACATCTTAATTACGTAATTACCGTCATAATTATTATGTAATTACATGTAGTTCCACTAATTACAAAATCAGGAAGTGTAATTATCTACTAAAAACTTTCTGAAATCTTATTTGTTCACTAGAGATTATTTAAAAGACCAGTGACCTACTGAAGATGGTGTACAGTGCTGTGCATGGTACCAGCCCTCCTTATCCCTTTCTTCATGGCCAATACAGTTTGAGAGGGTTGTGGAAGGACTTTCATGTGTTTAATTATTATTTCCCTTAAAATTGGGTTGGAAACCTTGGCTGTGTTGCCTGCAAATTTGGAGCTTCTTCATTTTTGTCACTGATACCTTATGTCTTTAAATTGAAAGACTCTGTAGCTGGAGTTACAGAAAGTTTTGTGATTTAACTGAACACCTTTATAACTTTGTATTTTGGTTGGGGGTATCTGGTGTCAGCTGTAAAGATGTTTGGAAAAGTGTTGTGTATGGCTGTGTATATGTGAAGTGAAACCCTGACTTCACAAAAGATACAGGGAATGCAGCGGATCTCTCACGGGCCAAAGATTTCTTTTATTGAGTAAATCTGCTTTTTAAAAAGTGATTTTTTCCTATCTATATACGTTCACGTCTATATGCCGTTTTATTACTTACTGTTGCACATACTTGGTTATAAATTTGTCTAACTGTGCAGATTGAAACCAATAATGGTTTACTGCATGTTAGAGAAGAGAATATTAATACTGAGGATAATTTATCATTCTTTTATGCTGACATTTTATTAAAACTGGGCAAATAGAAACTCTGTTTTCTATACATTAAGTCAGACGTTTGCTACCTTTGGTAGACTGAATGAAGAGAGTGTTGTAAAGTGTTAGATTAGGTGATTTTTTTTTTCCATTCTGTAACACCGTGTTGTATCAAAATAACATCAGAAGTACAAAGCTTTCTCTCACACTCATTGTGACAGCAAACACATATTTACTATGTCACATTATTAAAGCAAACCACCAAGGAGAAAACACTTCCAGTAACAGAAAACAGGATTCATGTGAAAGGGATGATGGAAAAAAGTAAGTGGTCACAGTCTGTGATGCTAATAAAAAGGAAGAAAATTGTGATCTCTGTGTCAGAACAAATAGAAACTATTGACATTTCTGTGGAACGCTTCAAGACTTAATACTGTGTATGCACATGTATTGGTGTGTAAATTTTCTGTGCTTATTATATAAAGCAACTGCCTTACGTAGTATTTGCCAAAAGCTTTTTTAAGCTCCCAAACTTTGCCTGAGTCTATAGGTGATGTGAGTCTGTCGTCTTCTTGATTTGAAATGTAGTTATCTCAACTTGCGTCTGCTGAGCATACAAGTCCTAAGGTGAACTTGTCCCCCAACCAGTTTGAATTATATTGACTTCTAAGAGAAACCCATAGTCATTATTTGTGAACACAGACTGTGAGAACAGGATCCTTATTTGATATCCAAGATGCAAATTAATTCTGTAAATAAAATTATTTTAATTATTATACTTACTGAAGTATAATAACTGCATGGGAGACATTTATTTTGAAATATCTTCCTGTGTTCTTAACAAACAAAGGATTTATATCAAAGACATGATGAAAATATAGTTGCACTCTCTTCTCTAAGAAATGGATGGAGATAAATTCTCTTTATTAGGACTAGAAGGCTATGTAGAGAATCGCATAATGGAAAATATTTGTTTCATTCCGTAGGGAACACAAAAATGGTGCATGATAGATGTATAAAAACGCAGCACAAGACAGAAGTGTCTAAATGCAGCTGAAATTTGGTTTATTAAATCAAAGAATACTTCCCTTCATAAAGGAGCATTACATTTTTGCCATCTCTCCACCAGTATCAGCCAATCCAGGTTAATCTGTGTCTGGGGGAAAATGAGCACTGGAAGCCATGGGTCTTACCACCGTGAAAATAAAGAGTGCATGAGAAAACATTTGGAGAACATATTTTCAGGTCCTTTTCTCAGCAAAGCCATGCTCTTTCCATGACGAAGAGCGTCTCTGTGAGATACAAAGAGAGAGAATTACCTCTTTTTGTTTGGTTGGTTTTTGTTTCGAGGATTCTCTCTTCATAACAGTCCAACTACCAAATATCATGTTTCAGGCTACTGTAATTCCATATTGTTCTTTTGAGAGCAAATGAGTCTTCTGTGACAGGCCAAAACGTGGCTCAGCCTTGAAGAAAGGATCCAGCAGGACGTTCTTCTGTCCTGGCTCGTCCTTCTTCTGGAAGGGGGCTTAGATGGTGGGACGGGTGGCTGATCGGGTTAGGGAGCTCTTTGTTTGTTTTCATCAAGCAGAACTGAGTTTGGAAGAAGTTGATTTGATCCTGCCAGGATTACAACTGTCAAATGCATATCAAAATGTTTTCCTATCTTATATTATTTAGCTCAGAATATAATAATGTAATTATTTTGACATGAAAACGTTACCTACTGTGGTATTTTCACTTATCTTTAAATAGACATTTTTCGCTTTGCGAGAGATGCATGCAGTAAGACAAAACAAAAAATGAATAAAAAGGAGTGAGTGACAGCCTGAGCTAGTTTATTTAGATGGTAAAAACAAATAAAATTTGACGTTAATAGCATTTTACAGATGTGGAATTAAAACTTTTAACTCGTTATGGTATTGTTTTGTGTTTATGGTGTAACAATATATGTTGCATAAACAGCCAGCAGAACGTAGCAGTAGCAAGTTTATCAGATTAATATTTTTATTAGAAATTTTGTTACATATTTTAGGGAGAGGACAAAGCTTTAAAGGAATCCTTTAAAAATGTGTTATTTTTATGCTGTTCATAAATCATACAGATTTGTATTCACCTTAAATTAGACTTGTTTTGATTTTTTTTTTTTTTTTGCTAGAGCTGAGCCTGTAGTTTAAAACATCCTTAATGAAAAATAGTTCACAGTGAGTGACCAAAACAAATACAGTTAATGTACTTACTAAGAGCATTAGCTACTGTGCTTTTGAACAGTAATGGTAAACGAGAGTCAAGACCTTGATGTAGATAATTTTTATTATTTCATACTTCAAATTTTTTGTTGTACAGGAATCAATGGATTTGAAATTGGTTATCATGCATGCAATTTCATGATGACTTGACATGTAATTCAATTGTTTCAAATATTACTTAATTTAGAAAGTCAAAAGTGTAGTGTCTAGGTTGGAAACAAGTATGCCTATAGTTTGGCAAAAGCAGCAGATGTTGGAACATGAAATGCAAGCATTCAGTGAGGTACAACTGCTGCAACTCTTCTAGTAGTTGCATCTAGAGAGAGAGAAAGAAGAAGAGGTTCTTAGCTGAAGGCTTAGTTTTTGAAAGTCTGGATGCAAGTTTAAAAACAGTATTTCTATTTTTTCCATTGCTGTTCTCCAAAGATTTATCAGCTGTTTCCCGATTTAAGCCATGCTTCAGATACCACAGGGATGCAGGTAGCCATAATGGCAACCTGGCTATAAGGACACAGCAAAAATAACCACATTTTCTATGTATTTCCAGAAAACTGTGATATTATTCAGAAATTGCAGGGAAGCATCCATGCCATTTTGAACTTTTGAATATGACCCGAAGTCTTTGGTTTGGTTTTATTGTATTGTTGTGGCAAATTTTGAACATGAGAAGTATTCAGTCAGGAGTTCCTGTTTAGACAAAACATGCATTTTGTTTCAGTATTTAGTCTGTTAACATATGAGCATGCCTGTGTTTTCTAGCAAGTACCAAAAAGGATGTTTTTTGGTCTATTGTGGCATTTGCCACTAGCGATTTTTTGATACATACATGTATTCTCTGTCCTGCTAGTGAACACTGAGGCTGCACTGACCCATAGGGTGTGGGTAACCAAATCCCAAATCTGCCCTGTTGTAAGCTGTCCCCCCAGCACCCATTTTTGCCATGGTATCCGTGGGTTTTGAGGCACCTGTGATGGGGCTGGCTGCTGCTCTCACTGCTTCTCCTTCTTCAGGTATCTCTGCAGCCCTGTCAAAAAGCTCTCCTGCTTGTGTAGGTCCTGGGTTTGCTCAGCTCTTCCAACGTGAAAGTGTGTTTCAGAAAGTGAGGATGTTCCTGAGTGGGAAGGAAAGCAGTTCAAGTTATGGCAGCCACTGTAGAATGTTTGTCTTTTGTATGGTGTCTAATATGTGTAGTATAAAAGAGTGGGTTTGATAGCAACGGATTGCAGTCCTGGCACATTCTAGCTTTCCTTCTTTCAGTTCTCTTAACTGCTCTTTAGGGGGAAAATATGATCATCAGGGTAGATTTTTTAAGTTTTTTTTTAATTATTTTTTATTTTTGAGAAATTATAGGCATGCTGGGCTTTCAAGAGCTCTCATCTTCACCCCTTTTTGTTTTGGTTTGGTTTTTAATAGTCTTACTGTTCAGAGATCCTTTGGAAATTGCTTTCAGCTTTCTGCTGCCACTGGTGTCCATTGTCACCTGCTACATGCTTTAGTCCTGTGTCCTTGCAAGGACTGAGATGCTGGTGCTTTACTGCTGTGAAAGCCCCAGGCCTGCCATTGGGTTTGCATCCTTCCCCAAAAAATAGGTGCAAAAGGAGAGTAGCGGTACACGTGGACTTCACAAAGATTTTATGAGCATAAATGAAAGGAGGGAAAGGTATAACCACAGATTACCACCGGATAAGATAATCAGGTAATTACCATGGCATAGCCTCCTGTTGCACATTTGTACATTAGGATGCCTTTCAGTTACTTGTCTGTGTACCTCTGCCCTGACTATAGAAACAACATTGGTGGTTCAGCGTTGCTCTTCAAAAATTATGTTGCACTTTGATAGGATTTGAGTTCTTGAGGACTTTTTGCAACATAACAATCATAGAGTAAACCTTTCTGTTTCATGGGGGAGGGAAGGGTTGTGGGTTTTATTTAAAGAACTTTGAGCTGTCACATCAATATCCATGGTACTATTGGTACAGTAATCAAGGGCCCAACAAAATACAAATACTAAGGTAACTTTTTATTATACTGTCATAGGGATTCACATGGGGATTTTTGTTGAATAGGTCGTGTTTTATAGAGGAAAGGGAATATGTCTGTTCTGAATTACATGAGGAAAGCATTAGTGCGAAAGAAGAATAAAGACATAAAAGAACAAAACAGATGTATGCAGTGAATTTGACCAAAAAATGATCCTAAAGTCCACAATACAGAAAACACAGGAGAGAGTCCTGAGAAACAGAAATGTTGAAGAATTTGAAGAGACAACAATAAATGAAACTAATTTGCAGGACAGTTTGACGGTGAAATAGTTCATTGCAAAACATAGCCTTTGTTTTTATGGGGTTTTGTAACCCAATGAAGTTAAAATTAGGTCCTGTATTTCCAGTAGGAGCTCTCCAAACTTTGGATTTCATTATGATTGTACTTGTTATCTTGTATGAAGTTTTTCTTTGATTAGGGAAGTGTTAAATAAGATCTCTATGTATCTATTATTGAAAACTATTGTATGATTGTAGGCAGAACCTTAGAATGGCATGTCATCTTGGTAAGAATTCTAGAGTTGGCTTAGTTTGAAAACAGATCACTTTGTATCGTCTCATTCTGTATGTGTAAAGCAGGGAAGAGAAGTAGTCTCTGGAAAAGTATGTGGTAAAGAATTTTTTTTTGTTGTCCTCCAAAGATAAAATATGATTTGGGAGGAAGTGTCTCTTTGCAGAAATCAGCAGTTCTACACATGGAGTACATCCTTCTTGGGAAGTTTCTTCAGCAGTTGCAAGCTGATGTTTTTGAAATGTCTGGAGTAGGCCAGTATTTCTGTTGAATCACACATTTTTGAAGGCCATTATTATGATAAACCATGTTCTTAGCATAATTCAAATTAGTATATATACTTTGGCTTTTTAAATTGAGTTCTTTTGCAGACTGAACGACAAATGGCACTAAGAAAAAAAATACTGTTGAACTTACACAGAAATTTTTACATTTAAAACTTTCCAACAATGTGGGTGCTTTGTGTAACCAACTGGGCCTAACTAGGAGAGGCCTAAGGAATGCCTGAGGGTCAAACAAACTTCTATTACAAAGCAAGGCTCTCTAGTGCAGTATATCCCAATTATAAAGATAATGTAAATTACCTCAGTGACAGGCCTTTTATTTATAGTAAGAAACCACCCTTATCTTTTCAGCTGATACACAATACCTTTAAAAAAAGAGAGTGAATGATGAGTTAGGAAATGAGCTATGGTAGGCAACAGCAGTGAGCTCAGGAATGAGTGGGGGCACATGTAAAAGTTTTCCTCCCTTTAGAGGAAATCCATCTGATGCTTTGATAGATGCAAACTGGGGAGAGGAGTGAACAGAGAATCCTTTATCTTTCCGTGGGCAGGATTTTCCACTCAGCCATAGATGATCCACCACTGGATATGCCTCCCAAAGTGGTGTGTACATGGTGGTATTTGAGACTAAATTTGTCACTCATGCTACACGTGCAACAGTGAGGTCCTAGTAGAGATGAGAGATTAATACTGCTATAGTATGAAATAGCTCAAAAAGCCGAAGGGTCACAGTTCAGTGAAGTGGCCAAGAGACTGCATACGTCTCCCCTCTCTGCTGGCAAGAGTGATACGCTTCACTAAGTTATTGTGGTGCCAAGGCTGTAAGAAGTGACCTTTTGCATGAACACAAGAGAGATGAGATCCACTTCTGCACAGAAAATACCAGTTCAGCCTTAGCAAGAGAATCACAGAATGACTAAGGCAAGGAGGTATCTCCAGAGGTCATCTAGTCCAAATCCTTGCTCAGAGCAGGGTCAGCCACAGCGGATTGCTCAGGGCCATGTGGACTTCAGTTCTGGGTATTTCTGTGCATGGCGACACCTCAGCTTTTCTGGGCAGCCTTTTCTATCATTTGACCACCCTCAGAGTAAAAAAGGAAGGTACTATGTTTACGTGGAATTTCTTGTATTTCAGTTTGTGCTCATTGCCTCTCAGTCTGTCACTGGGCACCATGGACATGAACCTAACTCCATCTTTGCTGCCCATACCAGGTATTTATACAAATCAATGAGGTCCTGCGCCTTGACCTTTCTCCAGGCTGAGCAGTCCCAGCTCTCTCAGCCTCTCCTTATGTGATGGATGCTTCGGTCCCTATAATTGTCTTTGTAGCCCTCTGTTGGACTCACTCCAGTAAGTCCATGTGTCTTGTACTGGGGATCCAGCACTGGACCCAGAATTGCAAATGTTTCTCACCAGGGCTTAGCAAAGGAGAAGGGTCACCTCCCTCGACCTGCTGGTGAAGCTCTGGCTAATGCAGCCCAGGGTGCTGTTGGCCTTCTTTCCTGCGAGGGTTCATTGTTGGTTTATATTCAGCTTGTTGCATACTCCTTAGCTTGTTACATAGGTACTTGAATATATAGGAACTGTGAATAAAGGCCCTGCTGCTCAGTTTCTGTCTACGTAAAGCAAAGCAGGCCTTCCACACCAAATGTCACTAGTGGAGGAAACTCCCTGCAGAGAGGAATGCATTTCATCTCCACTGACTTTGAGGTCTCAAAGTTCAAGCACTTGTATGTGAATTTATCAGCCTCTGCTCCTTTGTATAGTGGGCAGAATCAGGCGGTTCATGGGCACAGCTCAGCTAATCTCACCTTTACTAGGCTGGCGTAGATCACATCTGGGAAATGCCCCCTCTTTGCTTCATGGATTATAAAGGAGATCCAGCATGACTAGTTCAGATCTAGAAGGTAGTGGTACTGGAAAACTTACACCAGAGATGTAGTCTATGAATTTACCATGCTAGATGCCAAACGTAGAAAACTGTTACATACATCACTCCAGTCACCTCAAGGCTTTTCATCAAAGAATGAAAAAATAACATAAAAGGAGTTCCCTGTATCCTCCAGTTACAGCCTCAAGCAAAGTGAGAAGAGCATGTTGCTCTGAAATAAACCGTTCTTGCATCCCAGAATAACCTGTTTCTTAAGTATACATAGCTATTTGTAAAGACTTGAGGAGAGGCATCTAGCCATAAAAGTTAACCATGAGGAGGCAGAATGCTGTAACTCCCACCACTCTTTCAGAATAGTCTGTCATGAGGTCTGGAAAACAGCCTGTTAAAAATCACTTTCAGAACAGAGTTCTGACTTGTGTCATGGGAGCAGGCTGTTGTTTTGTGGTTATTTGTAGAGAAGCAGAGGGTGTGGTTCTTCTAAGCCCCTACTGTAATCTTTCTTCTTTCTGCTTGAATTTCAAGAATGAAAAAGGAAAAAATACGTTTACAAAGTGGATTTAAGAAAACCATTCAAAATATATTTCCTTATAACAGAGCAGCCTCAGATAATCCGTTATTTTACTTGTAGAACCTCTTTAAGGAGAGTGGAAGACAAAAGCCATGCACAGATTTTAAAGTGTATCAAGTTGGTACACTAAGATCAAAGGCTGTGTCTGCATGAGGGACTTTGCACATTCTCTTCCAGATCAGCTGCAACATCAAGGACAGGAAAATCTGCAAAGCATTTTGTTTGCCACGTGTTCAGTCTCCTGTCATCTGCTAATGCAGTCTTTGTCAGAAGGTACTTAATGTTGTGGTACCCAAGTAACCTGCTTCCCTGTTTCACATCCATTGTTCTGCTGAATACATATCTCCCATAGCCCTTGTTTGAAATTGCTGACTTTTCACAAATTGGAGATGATCAGCAGACATGCTTCATTGGGGGAAGGAATAAAACATTATTGACATCTTCATAGTGAGGCTGGTTGCATCAGTGGGACAGAGTATATTGGTGTGTCCTTGATGTATTATTGGCAGCTGAGCCTGGGATATCTCACCGTTTCAGAATGGCCGGTCTTAACATTGACGTTGAAGGGCAGGATGGAGAATACAAATCTTTGCAGGTCGTATGAGTGGGGGTCCGCAAAAAGAAATAATTTGCTGACTCCTGTATCAGAATAGCTGCAGGTGTGTGTTTTTTCCACTTCTGTAGTGTCTTGCGATTACTTATGAGGACTTAGGAGGAACACACAGGGAGAAGCACGAACAGTTGTTTTTAAAAAAAATTGAAATGTTTGGTTTTCATTTTCTTTTGAAGTTGGCCAATGTGTTAAAACAGAATAATACATTTTTTACTGTGACTCTGTGCTAGGTTAGAACAGAGGTGATGTTCCCAAGTGCCGAACCCTGGTGATTCTTCATCTTCTCAACTGCATTTCCCCAGTGCTGCAAGTTAAAGTTGGCAAGGAGTAGTTTGTTGGATTTGGTTGGTGAAAAGCTTGCTTTTCAGGAACTTTGCCCAAGTTGCTTCCCTGAAGAGGGTAGAAGTTTAACCAGGAATGGGCAGCAGTTACTTGGTGACTTTCCATGTGCATTTTGTGAAGTATGATTAATTATTTCTCAGGCTCCTTCATCTTTTATAAAGTCTAATTAAATTAGGAACAGGTAACATAGTTTGCCAGCAGTGGCTCCTTGTGTACCCCAGTTAATCTCATAGCTGTGAAGATGACTGTACTGAAAGCGTTCCCTTGCAGTTAGCACGCAGGACCATGACCAGGGTTAGTAACGGTGGAGTATTTCAACTCTTGTCACTCTATCATGTGGCAGAGGAAAAGACAACCCTCTTTCAGTCTATGCTGGGATGGTTCTTGCATTTCATTTGTGCTGTGAACGTACAGAATTTGTAAATCAACATCTGTAAAACAGTGGGTACGGGGGAATTGGATGTTCCTGGTCCCAGGTACTAGTGGTATGAACATCAGGTAACTGTAGCACCAGCAACTCAAAGGCAGCTGTTTTCTGAGGAGGTTTGGCTCTATAACGCACAGAAGTTTTCTAAGGGGGAATAAGTAATTATTAACTACAAGTCTGACAGGAAAAAGGGAAAAAGTTAACGTTTAAAAAGGAAGAAAAAGGGGTTTTTTGCACGAATGTATCCAGGAAGAGCAGTATGTTGGCAGTTTCTTTTATTGTAATACAAAGCTTGAAGGTGCATAGACATCATGTGTACCTGTAGATATGTTTACTTGTATGTACCTATAGATATGGGTCCCCTGCAAGCAAGTACTGCAATATTTTGGTTTTGTGGTTTTTTTTTTTTTCTTCTAGAGGATGACCTAAGACTCCTCTGCACATGGTCTGAAATAATCCTGTGTTGTGCAGCCATTCCAGAAATTTATCTAAGCAGCCAAGTTCTGTGGGGTTTTCTTCTGGAATTATGTATATCACCAAGAATTATACATTTGTCTTGCTCCTCACAGTCAGATAAACATTAATTTAAGGTGGGCAGGGGTTTATTAAATGGTTTTATGTTTGGAGTTATAGTGTGTTCCCTTTCCAGATGGAAGGGAGATACGCTGCTTTTTCATCTTACCTTTTTTCCTGGTGCTTTGGGGATCTGTTTTGTTTCCTAATGTGTAAAATATTGAGTGGGAAGTAGGTGAAGGTGAGTAAGGCTGAAAATGACAGTGAGTTAGATCACAGACATTTGAATCTGTCACGAAAGCTCAAATTTAAAAAATGTATTGTTATAATGTTGATATGTAGCTAACCGTCTACAGCTTAACTTGGGAGAAAGCTGTTATCAAATACTCGAACAAAGTCATGAGTAGGTTGTGCCAAGTGTTTATTAAATATAGATTTATCTATTAGTATTTCAAACCTTTTTGTATGAAATACCTCATGAGGTGGTTGTTCTTTGAGCAAGGGTACGGGCTTTGCGGTTTCATCACAAGCAAAATAAAGCAACGGTATTTAATTTGGGGACGTACTTCGTCCAAACTAGATCACAAACAGCATTTTTATTTTGTTTATAGCTGATCTTCTGTTCAGCAAGAGATGCTTTAGTCTGTTGTCATCTTCCCTGTTTTAGTGACTGTTTTTGACAGACCAGTTTGCTTTCAGGTGTCTTATTTTACTTCTGCATATGCTGTCCTTGTGCCTGATGCTGTAGAAAAGTCATTTCCTCAAATTGGCGGCGGTAACGATTTGAGTAAGTAAATGGCAATGGAATTCTAAGTGTTCCAACAGCATCGATGTGCTGATACACCAGATCATCATTCTCCAGAAAAGGCTTGTCTACCAGTCATCTCCTGTTACAGCCTTAGATATGTTTTGGCTAATTCTGCTTGATTTGAAACGCTTTCAAAAATTTCCTCTCATGCAGATGCTAATTGGCGGTTGAGTGAATGGCTGCAGTCTGGTAAGGTGCCGTTCCATTTGTAAGTTAGTTTCAGTCTCATTAATCAGAACTGGTTTCAGTAACTTCTGAGAAAATGTTCTCAGCCAGAGAAAAATGTGCAGCCTCCAGGACCAAAATCCACAAAGTTAAGTTATGGCAGGCATGACAGATACGATAGATAAGACAACATTGCTCTCAGTATTTTTTGAGTGGGAAATAATAAGATCTGGTATTTTTAATTACCTGAATTACATGGGAGCTTGTTCTGCTTTTGAAAGCATGTATTCTTTGCATATGACAGGCTTTATACCAAGTTATTAGTAATCCATGGACTTACTTGATTGCAGTCAAATATGCATATTTAATATGTGCAAGAACTCATAAAAATCCATTTAAATATGAAATACAGTTGAAACACCTCATAAAGAGCAGTCAAACCTACAAAATCGAGTTACAATGGGTTATTGCTGTTAGCACACCACCCAAGTGCACCTTTTTATTAGAGATTTGACCTTTCTATTTGAATTTCCTGGCTTTTGTGATTTTAAGCAATAACTGGATATTTGAGATGCTTTTACCAGGAGAATTCCTTTCCACTATCCTTTTTAATACTGCAGAGCTTTAACTGATTTTGAATATTTTAAGAGTTTCTGTTTGTGTAAAAGCCGATTAATTGCTTTTGAAAGCAGGCCATGTTACCAGCTGTTGATAGGTCTGCTTACATCTCTTTTCAGTGTTTTTGTGAACAACTGATCAAATTAGATTCGTCACTCTTGGCTTGTGGTGATTTTAAATTGAAATGGAATACATTAAAGCAGCCAACCACACTGATTATATTGCAAGCCTCATTTAATTTCATACACTCACACATTATAGTGAAAAGCAAGATTTTTTTAAATGCATGATTGTGACTGTGCCTTTAGCGACTCCAAAGGTCATCTGTAATCGGTGCATAATTTATTAGTGTTAGATATCTGATTTCTGAAAGAAAGTTCTGCAATGCTACATATACATTAAAGGTGGAGAGTGAAAAAATCCAATTGTTACATTTCACCGATAACACTATTCTTGATACCATCCAAAGCCTTACTGGTCAGTAGGCTGCTGCACTGAAACCTTCCTACGTAATTGGAGAATTGTTATCCATAGATCGCAGGACTGTCCATTCTGAAATACTGAGGCACTGGGACATACAGCAGCTATTAGAGAAACGGCAGAGTGGTGCCATGATGGTGTTAACCAGGGCACTGTGGTTCCTTCTTCCAAGTTATCAAATGAAAATATTTTCCTGCAGTGGTCACAATAATAACAACACACGTTTCTTAAAGCTTTTCCTCACACTTTATGAACTGGTATCTTCTTATAACCTGCGGGAAGCTTGGTAGAATCGTCTAGTTGAGAGTCAATAAAAATGCTGACAGAATAAATTTTTACAGAAGTTCCCTGTATCACTCTCCTTACTCTGTTATCTTTGAAAATAGATCTGTCTGTTATTCCCCTGTACTTGCTCAGATATGCATGTCCTGAAAGTTAACATAGTGAATATTTGCTGTTTGCAAAGTGGTATCAGTTTAAATTCACATTTCAAAGCCAATTTTTCAGGTTTGCGCACAGCTTAATGCAAAAGAGCAGTAGTTACACAGTAACTTTCAAGAGGAATTCTTGTGTTATTTTTGAAAAATATCGCTTATGCTTTTAATGTGGTTTATGCACAGAAAAATTACTGCTTATTACAGCATTTTGAGTATACTTTACAGGGCTGGCTGTGTTGTTCCAAGCACAACTATTCCTTTTCCAGAAATCCTTTGGGAAAGTAGCAGATGCACCTGATACATCTTAGTGCCCACAGCTTGCTAATCCAGGGAAAAGTCAAAGCATCAGTCACTTGGTTTTTACCTGGATGGCACCGGTGCTGGGTCTGGTTGGAGTTCCTCTGCATTAGCTTAGTGCCTTGATTTATCAATAGCCAACTGGATCTAAAGCAAATGTTTCCCTTAAAAAGGTTATTGTGGTAACTTTGTCAAATTAGGTTTCATGCCAGTCCTCGACAGCTTAAAGTTAACACTAGTTAGCATTTCCTCTTTAATTCAAGTATGTAAGTATTATTTTTATACTTTTTGAAGAAAAGCCACTGCAGTGGCTTCTGTGGCTAAGAGATAACAGTTAAACTCTCAGAAATGTTTTGTTTCTCTTCAGGTTTGCTCCTCTAAGAGACCCGTGACCAAGATACGAAACTGAACTTAGCATAGAATACTGATATGGAAAGACAATATGCCTTATACATGTCACTAAAGGAGCTTTAGCCTTTTTGTCGCCCATACAGCAGCAGATATCACAAGCCATGAGATGTTTCTGGTTTTCTAAGTAACTTCAATGTCTCCAGTGGGTTTTTGTGATTCTCAGTTATCTCCACAGATTTTTATGGCTTAGACTTTGATTTTTTGTCACCAGACTTCAATTCTAGTTGCACTCAAAATTCTTACTTAGCTGTGTTGTATAAATCCATTCTTGGAATAAATTGCATCAGTGACATATATGACATATCTGGATACTGTCTACTGGCTTCTTCACAGTCTCGTTTTATTTTTTTGTTATTTTAAACTCTGGTTTGTTAAGAAATGCTGTGGTCAAGAAAAGAGTGAAGCTGACATCCGACTGATGTTTCCTTTAACATAAATACCAAAATGGAAGCCATGATATTTAGATATTCTCATAAATTGTCTTAGTGGTCCAGTATAATTTATCTTCACAAATGGTAAACAACGGAGTAATTATCTTATTGTGCTGCAGGGTTTTCAGAGGCTTGTTTCAGGGTGCCAGAAAATATTTAGCATCTATTCAAGAAATTCTTTTAAGCGTCCACTGATGATGTATAGAGTAGCTCATTGATTGTGTTTGTCTTCAAAAAACACATAATCAGTTGGAAAAACAGCCAAAAAAAAAAGTCAGGGAAAAAAAAGTACTCGTTCTTCTTGACCAAGAATTGCCCATATTTCTGAGTAACACTTGCGCAAGTTTAGGAACTCATGCTCAAACCTATCATGTGTCTGTGGATGAGCTTACAATCACTAGCAGAAACAGAGTTAGTAATACAAAAGGCACTAGCCATTACAGAAGTGTAAGTTAATTCTTAATATAGACAGGAGCTTTCTTATCCACTTCTCTTTCGGATAGGCACAAAACATAGCAAAGGAAGTGTTCCCAGGGCAAAAATATTCTGTCTATTTTAAATGTGAATATTAAATGCCTTGAACAAAACTCCTTGGTCAAAAAGTCTCTCAAACTCTTGTGTGTCTTCTCGAGATGCATTCTTTTGTCTAGGCCTCTTCTGAGCAGCATAGGCCCACATCTGCAGTTTGGGTATCTGAACCATAATTTTGAATATAGGACTTTGACTGGTGTACATAGCGTGAGCACAATATATGAGAATTCCTATGGAGGATACTTAGAATTCCTGGAGGCTTAATGTGGATTTTGGGAAGCAGTTGCCAATATCAGTCTAAGGCCATAATATTTACTAAAATCTAGTGAACTGTATTATCCAGTTCTCAGCACTGATTCTGAGGCTTTGCCCTTGGTCCAAAGTGTTCATGTTCTTTCCTACAGCTGATGGCTCTAGATATTTGTATGGTTTTTAATCACGTTGATATTTCTTCTGCTTAGATGAGTTTCAGCAATAGTAGTTTTCTGCAAAGATGAAGTTCTAATTGTTATCTTTGCATAAAGTTTGCAATTAGACACAAAAACATTGTTTTCTTCAGTGTCACAAATCCAAAGCATTTCTAAGAAAACATTTGCATCTGCTGTCTGCAGAGCAATGCATTTGTCTGATGGAGTGGGCTAGAAAGTTCATTTTCTTGCTCAGTTCCTCCCATCTAAATTGTGGAGTGCTTAGTCATCTGAACCTGTGATTGTGTAGCGGATTATGTATTCTAAAAACCATTATAGCTGTGAGTAGTACCTGGTATCATCAAAAGATCTTCACAGTTTCTGTCTCATTAAAAAAAGGCATATTTGTATTAGTGGAGACAATTTCAGCAGGCACAACATGCTTTCATCTTCCATGCCTCAGAACAAAACTGAACTAAAAAGGAATCATTACTTTCTGGATCTCCAACAAATTATTATTGCACTAAACCTTTACATCCATCTTAACCCTAACATTTTTCCTTCCCCCTCGGTAAGCAATGGCATTCACCTTGTGGGCCATAATGCATCTTGCCCATTTCATTGTCTATGAGATTGTCTCTTACTGAATTAGATGCAGTAAAAAGTAGGTTATTGCAAAATTTTAGCATTACTATCACAAGTTTTTTTCTCAGCTTGAGTTTACCCGCCACTTGTCTTCAGTGTACAAGCTTGACCTTAACCAGTGTGGCTGTATCCTCATAACTGCTGATTTTGTTGCAGGTATTGGGGAAGAAGGCTACAATAAAGACTGGTAGGCTGGTAATATTATAGGAGACAGTGCCCCATCAGTGTGCAACAGTGTGAAATGGTATTCACCTGCTGAATGTGCTGAGGTGAGGAAGGCCAAGACTGCCCATGGCAGGCAGACACCCACGTGTAGCTCACTAAATTAAACAGTGCTACATGCTTAGGCATCTTTTTAGGCTGTTACAGATTCTAAAAGGTCCACATGGGTTCAAAAAGTAGTTGGAAACATTTGCGGAAGGAAAAATCAACCCAAGTTACGCTGCACTAGGAGAGCACCATCAGTTCAGGAAGCTGCTGGCTTTCCACGTTGCTGGAAGCTGGTTTCTTAAGGCAGGGCTGTGTCACTGCAAGATTGTGTTGTTCATCCAGTGTATCTGCTTTTCTTCTCTCCAAGGCAGAATTTGAGGCTAGATGGACCTTTAGTCAGACCAAATGTGTCCCCTTTTTGTTTGCAGTGTGTGCATGCTATATCATGAAACATTTCCATGCTGTGAAGAATAGAACATCCTATAAAAGGGAAATGAATGTGTAGCCTCATGAGTAGAAGACGTTGCTTTCCTCTGAAGTGTTGTGGGATCAGCAGGGCAACCTGCAATGCGTTCTTCCCTTTGCAAAAGCTGAGTTGTCACTGCAGTGCAGCTCCACACTTACAGGACGCAACAGCTGAGAGTGGCGCTGCCAGCCCCACACAACTGCTGAGAGCAAAAGCTCCTGGGGCATGTTAAACCCACTTTTTATTTCCTGCAGAGCATGTGGCTGCCTGATTCATTAGTACACTGTGGGCAGTCATGGTGCTTTCTAATCTTAATTTTTATTTCATCAGTGGCACTAGGAATTTGACTAGCTCAGCGCTTCTATTTAAAATGTATATGAAGGTAGTTTGCCTGTTACGGAGAGTCAAGCCAGGTAGTTAAGATGAAAGCGGCAGTAAAAGACCATAACCGTTCGCCCCTCCCTCAAAAAGTGTTGTTGATCTTTGCACCTTATCTTCAGCGTTCTCTTTGAGTGGCCAGTCTGTTGGCTGCAGTAAATCTTAATTGTTCTGAGTTTTTTTCTTTTTAGCGAATGTTGAAGCAACAGCTAGTCATCCTAATTGATGTAGATGTCATGTCAAATGAAAGCAAGGTGGAGCAGCAGACTCTTCTTGAAGTTTCATTTTAAGCTTTCTGATTCAACTTTTAAGAAATTTAGCCAATTCTGTTGATTAATTAATGTTTATAAATAAGTAAAGGGTATAAAGGATGAGTGTCAGGAGGATGTAGCCAGGCTCTTCTCGGTGACAACCAACGGTAGGACAAGGGGCAATGGGTGCAAACTGGAACACAGGAGGTTGCACTTAAATATGAGAAGAAACAACTTCTCAGTGAGGGTGACAGAACACTGGAACAGGCTGCCCAGGGAGGTTGTGGAGTCTCCTTCTCTGGAGACATTCAAAACCCGCCTGGACACATTCCTGTGTAACCTCACGTAGGCGTTCCTGCTCCGGCAGGGGGATTGGACTAGATGATTTTTCGAGGTCCCTTCCAATCCCTAACATTCTGTGATTTTTATCTTGTTTTTGCATACCACATTTGAAATGTGCAGATGACTCTTTTATCCTATGCTACATATCTGATTTTACTATTACTATCAAAAATAAATTTACCACTTTCAGCAAAATTAAGAAGATTAATCAATACCTGATATTACTACAGAGATAAGGTCTTAGTTTTAGGATTCAGGTCCTTTGTGTTCTTTTCTCCCTCTGTGGGAGATAAGAATTGGGGCTTTCACCCTCAGAGACTTGTGAGTTTTTGATGAGACTGAACACTGCCCAAATTTAACTTTTATTTGAACTGTTAAAGTGCCTCACTGAGGATGATTTACAATAACTCTGTCTTTAGCATCTTCAGCAATAGAAGAGGAATGTTTTATGCCATCAAAAAATGCCAGCAGAGGCGTCTCTGAAACAAAAATTGGAAATGTAGTATACTGGTTTACCTCTTCTCTCGGAAGGCTGGGTTCATGTTATTAGTTATTATTTGTATTATGCTGCTATCTAGAGGTCTGATGCACCACAAATACGCAATTTTGAAGACCACACCTGCCTGTGGAATTCACAGTCCAAGAGAAGCAGTAGGTCAGCGGAAGAGGTGCCATCAAACCTATTCTACAGACAAAAAATGCAGCCTGAATTAATTCAGCAGCTGGTCTAGTAAAATGTTGGAAAGTGATGGCAAAGCTGAGCATAGCACCTACATCTTTTGCAGGAAGATTCAGTGCCCAGCAGCTGTAAAAGCAGCGTGAATAGTCTGTCCTTTTTTCTTTTTATTTCTCTGATGATGCAGGTAAAGCAGGAAGCTGATAGCATCTTCCAGATAAGGATCTCTCAGTTTCATGAGCACTTGCAGTAGAGGAATTTATATTAAGCTTTAATAAGTGCTAAGAACTGTGAATGCTTTTAGGCAAGTCTTGCTAGCAGATATCTTCATTACATTTTTCTAATTTATTCCAAGGGTTTTGTTCACTCCTTGACTTGTCTTTGGCTGTCTTGACTTTGGTCTAGTTCTGTTTGTTGATGCTGTGGGGCTTTCTGTTTATTTGCTTTTCTGTTTTTAGACTTCTTCCTGCTTGACCTTGATTTTCACCCTACGAATCTCTGAACTGCCTTTTTAAAGGAAAATGCTTCCCAGTATTTTCATCTTTGTGGGATGTATTCTTTTTAATTAACTCCACCTAGAATTCAGTCCTGCTTGCACAGTCAGAAGCCGCACAAAGCTGAGTCTTGTTTTTAACAGGCTTGCATAACCCCAAACCAATACATTTTAGTTCTGTTTCTCTACAAAGAACTGTGTCTTCTGTCCTGGCAGCTGGTTAACCTAAGGAAAATCAGTTTCAGGTTTACCACGTCATTCATCTCTTACTGCCATCTCGTTTTTGCAACATGATTAGCATTTGGCCAAAAGGAAGAATAAATTGATGATTGTGAAACAGCCACTGAGACACTGAGAAAGTCAATAAGTATGTTTTCCTTTTATAAAGTAATTCATTGGAAAACAGGAAAAAGAGGATGCAAGGCCAGTTACATATCATAGGAAAATTAATGTCTTCTGACTCTGCCATAATAAACATCTCCTCCTTCCCCATTTCTCCTAAGCAAATATACTCAGGGTACTCTTCAGCGATAGTATATATAAAGGATATCCTCCAAAAAGAGATTGGCAGGTTTAATTTGTTTGATGTGTGCAATCACAGTCCATGTTAAATTCAAAATGCTTGTCCAATCAAGGATTCAATATAGAAAAGAGGCAGTAACAAGCATGTGGTATGCTGTAATAAAGAAATCTGTTGATTGAAAACAGTTTGTATATTTTGGAAATGATAGGGAATGTAATTGGTAAGAAAGAAAAGGATAGGGCTTCATAAATAATAGGAAATAGAGCATATTTTTTCCACTGATAATGCTAACTCAATTTAACAATATTCTGGTGCTGAATTTTCCTGTTCAGTAAAAGACGTCTGGTAGGTCTTCCAGTACTCCACATTTCGTGATTAATGGAAGGAGCTCTTTATTTTGATGGTGCCAACTTTAATGTGTTGAATTTCAGCTATAATGACCATCTCTCTTTCTCTCATCTTTTTCTTTTCCTCTGTCTCCTAACCATTTAGGTGGTATATATGAATAAGGAGAGGATTTGGCAGGCAAGCTTCTCAGTCAGACGTGACATTAAAAAGACAGCTATCCGAGTGCTTTTATGAACTTTCAAAGGCTATTTTGTAGGCTATGTAAGATGAAAAGACCTCGATGTGTCAGGCTAACTTCAGTATGTCTTACAAACTCCCATGGTTCTAAACCTAATCATAATTGAAGCTCAGGACAAGCTCAACAATTCACCCTTGTTCTGCACCACACCTTCCATATAGTTGTCCTTTTTTTTTTTTCTGCAGTTCACTCTGAATTACTCTTTCTATTTATGGAACAGTAAGTACTTGAATAGACTTTTAGCACATGGATCATATCTGTGCAGCCTTGCAGCACTGCCAGGAGTGAAAATAGTGAGCTTCTGTAGACTTATTCCATATTCTTTAATTTCTGAGGATCAGACCTCTGTTTTGTTTCTGATCTTCTGTGTGAGCATGTGTGTGTGCACAAGCTAATATTGGGGTATTAATATATATTAGAAAAAAAAGGTACATGTAGCTGCAGCTGTTTATGCAGTAATTGTTATGGTACTTTAAAACTCTTATAATCTAGGAGAAGGAAGTACTTGAGAGTCAAAAGCTAGGAAATAATACAGCTAACAATGCAATTTTCTGTGGGAAAGATTAATTTCTTATTTTCTCAATGATTTTATTTTATGTTTTGTATTGAGATAATGTATTACTCACTGTGTTATATGAGGTTATCCAATATTTGGAGATAAAATTATACCTAAGTGGTCATGGTAGTTGTGGGAAATAAAATGTGTCAAGCTGAATTTTTGTTCAAGTATTCTCATCTGATGATCATAAATATTATGACATTTGAAGAAGTGCTCTTAAGACTAAAAAAAAAATCTTTATATGCAAAAATATGAAGATCTCCTTACTAGTTTGAGCAGTTGGGCTATTTTGGACTACAGACTTGGGGCTGAGGAACCATGCACCTGCAGACAGTGACTTCCAGGAGATGATGGGTGCCTGTGGAGTGGTAGCTGCTACAGATAAATCCCACAGGATCTGGTGCTTGATGCTAGACAGTAAGCTCACAGAAGTCTATTCTTCATCAAAGATCTACAAGGATGATGTGACACCCATAACAAATCTAGAATAAAATAACATCATCAGTTTTAAGGCATTTAAATTTACGGTACATGCTGTGGGCATATTGGCTTCACATGGGCAACCATCGTTTGCGCTTGTACAATTACGTTAAAGGCTTCTTTTACTGAACTTTTAGGCTGGATACTTCCCTCCCCGGAGTATAAAAATTCCATAAAAGCATGCATCATCATACACAATGAAGGTTTTATTCTTTCTCAAGAACTTCAGTCTGAATCTCAGGACCTCATCAGGTATTTGTTCTGTAAAACCTGGTGTTCAGAGCAAAGATTATTTTTTACATAAACCTGAAGTGTAGAAGTGATAATAAATGTGATTTACAATGAGCAAAGCACGAGTTATTTTTTGCTCACAACGTTTAACCAGTCATCAGTATGGTTGGGATGTTGCTGCTGGTTGAAAAGTAGTCGTGCAACACTGTCACTCAGAACAATATTTGGAAGGCTCTACTGAAACCCCAGAGAGACTGGAGACTTCTCTCCAGGGGCAAGGTGTTTTCTTGGAATCATAAAGTGCGGTTTCAGATCTGCATTAATACTTTCAGACTAAACCTTTGAATGTTGTAGCTCACTGCCAGTTAACATTTCTAAACAATATGTTAAAATGCCTGAAAACAAATTGTTGCTATGCCTAGTAAAATAGCTGTTTCCATTCTCTTTGCTCTTTCTACATATGTCTCTTAAGAGAGAAATTCTTCCTCTGTATTTTGGTGTCAACAGTTTCCACACTTAAATGATGGACAACAAGTTAACAACGTAAAACAGGTGTTGACAGTTCTTGAAAAAGAAATAATGTCTAATGTAACCTCAAGTTTCTCTCTGATCTTTGACCAAACAATAGAAAAACCTTAAAAAGGAGGGGCCCTGTGCTGTCAGGCACGAAATTACATGGGGAAAAAAAATTAATCTAAATAGTGAGGGAGAAGTCTGGGTTCTCTTGCATGATATTTAGCAGCAATGGTAAGAAGAGGGATGTTTCTTTCTTTGTGTAATGTGCAGTAGTTACAATAAACACAAGATTTCCAAATCTCAGAGGACTCTCTTGACAGTTGCTTGATAACAGCTTTTTTCACTCCATAGTTTTGACAGTTTGTATGTGTTGCCATATCTAGTGTAAACTAAAACATCACTGTCATTCTGTTTTTCTTTCTTATGTGGCTTCCTTTATTTTTTTTCTGTCTTTAGGATAATGAAAAGCATGGGCTTTTAATTTGTAGGCTTGAGTGAGACAAGGTGTGTGTGGAGAGTGGCATGTGTTTGAGTTTTAAAATACTCAGATTGAATAGCCTTTTTTTTTAACACTGTTTCTTGAAAGTTGTTTGTGTTTGTGTCCTAATTTTGAGCTGCTCTGTCAGTAAGCACCAGTTACATCTGAGTGTAACTGGACAGGCAATATGGAAACACTGCTGTACCCAGGAGACTTATGTGTTCAGACTGACATTGCACATTTTTATTGTGGTTTCCCTTTTTTATTCACACAGAGGTCCACAGAACGGCAGCACATGAGGTTGGGAAGAGATGCTAACCCATGTGGCTTTACTTTCTTCCTCCCCCGTGTTTCTGAGTTAAATTGATGATAATATTGAGTAATGCACCGTTTTAGAAAAGCTGCCGGGAGGTGGGTTTTGCAGGGAGGGACTTGCGGGGTGCCTGCTCGGAGAGGACACGGCCGACGCCAGGGCTACGCTGGTTTCTGCAGCTACTGACTGCTCAGCTGCTTTGGTTTACCCCAGCAGGTAATATGTCCCCAGGTAGAGGATGACTTTATTTAACCTTTTTGCCGATCCTTCTAAGGTTATTTTGTCATCAAAATAAATCTGCTTTAGCGCAGCGAAGTGCCCAGTGTCGTCATCTGGCATGTTACAGACAAATTCCAATTACTTTTCTGCTTCAAGCTATTGTTAAACACTACGAGCTAGCTGACAGTAAAATTATAAATACAGGTGTTGTCACACTACACTATAATCAGAATTTTAATTTGAATTTTCATTTGTAAAGCCTTTTTTTAACATGAAAATGGGAATAGAATTAGTTTTATTGACAGTAAAAAGACATTTTGAAAGCTTCCTAAATCATTACCTGTATTTAGCAGTGGGAAAAAATTGTATATGTCCATATAAAAAGAAGAGTTTTATTATCACATATTTACTCATTATATTTGGTGGTAAATAAAACTAGGAAGATATGTTTGACAAATGATTGATGTCACTCAGTACATTTTCACTTCATCAGAACAATAGACAGACATAAATATATATTTGCTTTTGTTTTGTTCTGCCATTACTAATGCAAGCCTGCAATAAAAATCTTCAAGCAAATTAAGTAGAGCCTGTTGAGTCTGCATGCAGTGCTAAACTTTTTATTTTGCAATTTCCTCTTCTTACATAGATTCATCATTTTTTGCTTTCTTCCCCCTTTTTTTTCCCCTCCTTTTTCTTTGCTGGGTGGTTGGAGTGGTTCCCCCTTCTCAAGACCCTTTTTTTTTCCCTCGAGGCATTTAGTGTCGTGTCTGCCAGATTTCAGTGATGAGCAGCGAATTGCTTTTAAAGTGGGCATTATGCCAGTTCAGCAGCACAATGGAAAACCAATCTTCCACCATTCTACTTTTGATGCTGTTATTGTAGCATTTTAGATAACTGCTGCCACAAAAAAAAAAGATGTGCTCAATTGCTACCAGTTAGTCAAGTTAAATCCAGAGTAGCATTAAAATTACTCTGAAAACTGTTTGTCAGAGGTCATGTGCTGTCTGTGGCTACAGCACATAGGATAGATGTTCTGTGCTGTGTGGGGTTTTTTCTTTTTGCGTTATTATTACAGTGACTGACCAGCTCTCTAAATAGCCCTTCACTACCTGTTTACTTATTGTCTTCACCTCACTGCTGAAAATATGTGTCAAACAGAAATGTTGAAAAGTTTCTGTAAAGCGCTGGAAATAGCAGGGGACTGAGTTGTTCAGGGTGCTACAGTTTGTACAGTGTGAAAGCAAAAAAAAAATAGAAGAGGGGGCAGAGCAAGAACATAATTCTCTGGTTTCTGTAGCAAGATTACTGTTTTCATCTTTTTATCTTTACTTTTCAACCACTGAGTTCACTTTTCTATTTTTTTTTACTAGCACAAATGGAATTTATCCGCTTTCTCAGTCTCTTCCCCTTCAACTCCTCCTCCTCTTCCTCTTTATTCTGCTGGCTTTGCTTGTGAATGAAAGGATCTGTTACCACCGCTGTAGGACAGGTGACAGTTGTGATGGGGGGATTATAACACTAGGTGACTTTTAAATCAGTTGTTTTCCAATAAAACACAAACAGGAATATTATTTATGGGTGGTGGGAATTAAAAGAGCGAGGACGTTTTTCTCGCCTCTGGCCGAGACTTTATTTATGAATAACATAATACCTATGCAGCCCGCATACTTGTTTCACTTGCTTGCATCACGGTAAAATGTTGTGCTGTGTTTATGTTCTGGATATTTCCAGCAGGGGAGCAGCGTTCTGCATCCGTCCCTGGGCTGCACCACCGTGGAGTGCAGGACAACAGCCATGGGCTGCTCCTGTGGGACAGGGAAAGAGCTGATGAAGCTGTGAATTTTAACAGTGCATTTAGGCATCTGAATGAATAACATGCCCAGTTTTCAGAGGACATGACGTTTACAGCCTGCTAAGTGTTGGCACTGCAGTGGTCCATGGTGATGGTCAGGAAGTCCATTTAGACACCTAGGTGGGCAGCACCAGTAGCATACCTTTGAAAATATTCACCATAGTCCTCAAGGTTGCTCTTCTCTGTGGGACCTGAATGATGTTTGTCTCACAGGAACACCTTTAGGTAGAATTCGCTAATATTTGTAAGGTGCTTTACAGTCCCCCAATAGGTGGCAGTGTGGAAGTGCACAGTTGTCCCAGTTAGGATTCTTTTTAGCGTTGATCCTAAAGATGGCCATTTCCTTACTGGGTCGGTTAGATTCTAGCCATTGAGAGTTTGCTGTCTTAATAGCAGAAATGTTGTGGGCTCTTATGCTTTTCTGTTCGGGGAGCCTTTCTTGGTGGTGCAGATGGGCTGCATGTAGTTGCTAATGCTGACACCAATGTCTGTGAGTCAGTGGAACTGTTTTCACCAACATTTTTTATCAGAGCTGTGTGCATGCTGGATAAATACTTCATAAAAGAGAATACCATTAAATGATTGTTATGGGGACAGAGTGACTAGAAAAATGAGAAAGAAAACTTGTTCGTGGAGTTCGGGAATAAAAGCAGTACCATCTCCCTCAGAGAGGTAAAGCCAAGTCCACGAGGCAATATGACTGAAAAGTTAAAGTGCAAAGAACCTTAGTGATACACACACACTTTATTAAGTAGGTAACTTAATTAACAGTGATTTAAAAAACAAGGTGAGCACTAGATGAGTTCTCAAGACAAAATGGGAATGTAACTCCATGAGAAACACTTCATGCATAAAGTAATTATACATACTTCTAAAATTAAGAGATCCCTATTTTCTTTGGGTTTTGTTTTTCTCTTTTTCAAAACTAGAATTTCAGTTTTGCGGGGATTATTGCACACGTTTCCTTGTTCCTTGGTCGCATTTCAACAGATCTGTCTACCTCCTGAGGAACTTGCAGAATTCGACTACATGTATTTACATCATTTCTGCACATAAATGCTCAGAAAGATCTGTAGAAAGTGTGTCCGCTGAAGTTGGTCTTAGACAGAGGTTACTAGAGCAGAAAACCAGATATATAACTTAAGGTGAGAGGGAAACAGAAGCCCCTGGAGTTTGATCACAATGGCTCAGAAGTAGAAGCTTTTCAGGAAATGAGTTTTCTTCTTTAAGGCTATATTTCAGCATTCAGTAGTTTTGCTGGTGGGGAAGAAACGTGAATCCTTTGGAGTGGGCTCTGTATTATTTATACACATGGCACACACTCTCTTCTTGGTCTGTATTTTGGGGATATGACATGGAAAACCATCACGTGTACTTGGTTAGATGTTGCAGAATTCCTCACTGAAGAGCCACCTACAGGAGAAAAATACAGGAAGCAATCTCAGAGCAGCAATGTCGGAGCTATTAATAATTGCTTCTGTGGCCCAGGAGGAGGGATGGAACTGACTCTTGAATGGAACAAAACCCAGGTTTTACAGATCTCAGTCTTATTCTTCAGTTTCCCAGGAAAGAGTTAATAAAAGGCAAGCTTTTTAGGAAGAAAAGATAACAGTGACGATTCAGATGCCTACAAAGTGTTAAAAAAAATAATACTAAAACAAACTGATGCTTTAGGCTTTAAAATCCAGTACCTGTTTTTTTAAGGAGGAAAATGAACTGGGGTGACTGTTAGGGCTCAT